>NC_056743.1:1798670989-1798693489 GCF_019279795.1 Protopterus annectens
AGAACAACTGATCCTCTCAAGACAAGAGCGACCAAACATTTCTCAGACATCAGGCTGAAGGACTTCAAAAACCCACTACCTAGACATGCTCCGGTCTACAGGAACTATGAAAGTGTTGTTTTTCATGTTACCGAGAGACTCAAATCAAGCCCATTGCAATGCAATCTGAATGCAAAGCTAGACAAAAAAGAACTTGAATCGCAGATTCGACGTAAAGCTTATTGAAGGCCCGAACCCAGTCGGACATACTACATAGATTCATAGATTAGTACTAGGCTAACTGCCCTTGCAAGCCATTTTAAGCCTAGCCAATTATCCCCTGTGAGATTCAAACCCTGTACCTTATGTTTGTAAGGCAAACACCTTAACCATTAGGCCACCTTCCCAACTCCTGTTAACTCATATTAGCATATTCAAGTTAAAGAAACTGGAACATATCAACTTTTTTTATAGCTATGTGTATAATTTTCATTTTTTTCATCTTTAGTACTAGATGTATAATTGGTTATTTTTATATGAAGTTTAAGTTAGATTTTTGGATTATTGCTTTTACTTCCTTTGCATTTCTTTTATTTATAGTTGATAGCTAACAATTAATTTAATGTCAGGTTGAATTGTTCATATTATGATATGTCTGATCAACAGTATGAACTACCATGTTACTACATGATATCTTAATGAGATCTGAGGAAGCCCCCCCAATACAGAAATGGACGAAAGCAATTTGAAATAATAATTCTATGGTGAGCACAAGCTTAGATACATACGCGTGCGAGTGTGTGCGCACACACACACACACACACACACACACACACACACACACACACACACACACACACACACAGGTTCACACTTGTTTTCTTAATACTAGTCCTGGGAGCATTTTGCTCTCCTGGCTCTTTGAGACTTCTTAGACTCTCGCACAGTTGCTAAATTCTATTTGCGTGTTTGCCTTCACAGCAGACTTATGCTTCTGATTTCTGTTAACCATCAGTTTCCTCCCTTCTCCCATCATATCATTTTGCAAAAAGTATAGTCTCATTGCCATTTGTTTCAAATGCAGGACCTGCATTGTTATTTCACATTATACCTAGCACACTGATGAACAGCCAGATGTACAGTGACTTTGTACTTTCTTAGATAAGAAGCTAATAGCACCAATCACAATAAAGATACAAACTGTAAACGTATCACTGTTCTAATCACTGTCATTGAATGGGATCTTTTTAAGTGCTCTTGGAGTAAAGCCATCTTTGTAATTTACATGGCTGTTTATATAGAAATAGCACAACTAGGAATATAGTAGATTTTTTCACCCAGAATTAAACTTGTTTGAGGGCTGCTTGAGGCCTGAAGGTCACTTGTTTGAGATCCTAGTTTAAGGCGTCTATTCCAGCTTGTACTTTGACCAGAATGGAGTTGCAATCCTCCAAGTGAAAGATAACATCATCCCAGTGGGCAGCTGCATAGGCATACATAGCTTTAAAATTCAATCTTTGAGTCAATGCAAGGGCAGCATATAACCAAAAAGGGAGCATGGCATACTGGAATAATCCCTCCGATGTTGTAATCAATGATTTTTGCTTTATCTTCAGTTGCTAGAGGCTAGAGATGTAGCTGGCTTTAGTATTGCATGGGGTACTCTCTGTAGTGGTGCCCCCACCTCCCTAGCTCTTCATTTGAAGAGCAAGGAAAAAATAAAGGTCCACGCATTGTACTGACACACCAAGTGGGTGGCAAGATTCACCTTCCTGCCATCTACCAATCTTCAATGGAAGAGCGAAAAAATAAAAAAAAATAAAATAAAAAAATTGCACTCTTTGTACTAACACACCAACCAAGTAGGACCTCTTTTTCCTGCCCCAGCTCTTTAATGAAAAAAAAATAAAGGTCTTGAAATGCAGGGGCCAATCAGGTCCCATTTCTGCACCCTGCCCCAACCCTCCTTCTTCAGAATTAGTGAAAAAAAAGAAAAAAAATATTTTCTTTTCTTTTAAACTGCAGCAAACTTAGCAAGCAGATGATACAGTTTATAGCCCAATGTAGAGCTAGTTGAAAATGTTATTTTACTTTTAAACTGTAGCAAACTGTTGCAACAATTTAGACCACATATGAAGCACTTCAATGCTTGGGTTTGACTGCAAATGTAATACCAACTTTTAAAAGCTGGTAAGCACTAAAATGCATTTGGTTTGCTAGATGGATTAGATAGCTGATCTGATCATGTCCCCTCGCACTTTGTGCCCTTCCATCATTTCTATAAGTTCACGAAGTCTTGGCAAGGGGAATTATCACATTTTTAGATGGCATTCAGCTGTCTAAAACTGTTACATAACCTGATGGCTGCATCAGCTTTAGGGACTAATAATACAAGGTTGCCCAACTCAGTGTTTGACTCTTGAGTTACTCTTATCGTAGTCGTCTCGTACACCTCCTCTTCAACTCCATTTCCTCATGGCTCTTGTAGCTTCTAAGGTTCTAACTTAACCTTTACTCATAGACTGATCTGAATACAGAGTTGAATCAGGTTTGTTCTACCAGGTAGCTCTGAAAACTCTTTCTTGTTATTTAACAGAAATGCTTGTATTGCTTATTTCTGCGGCTTAGATAGTGTATCATCTTCCTGAATTGCAGGCGTTGAGCTCAGTTTTGTTTCTTCACTACAATTACTAGAGTCTGCTGCAGAACTTGCTACAAAGGCTTTCACTTCCTTCCTTCCCTGGCCTCAGAACATTGATAAGGTATTTATGTTCTGTTTTGCTCTTATTTATTTATTTTATTTATTTATTTATTTTACATTTGTTGACCGGGCTAGTCCAGCTGGATATATGTCCATTTTCAAAACGTCAATATGTCAAAGACACTATTAATTATAAAGTCACACACACAAATGTCACACAAAAATGCAAGTGTATAATAGCGATGGATATTCATACAAAATATGTACAAGGACACTCTTATTCTGTAAAGTCTCACCAGAAGTCCTAGTGTAAGATGGCTATGGATAATAATTCAAAGTATGTACAGGACATTAGTCCGCTGTATAGTCACATTAACTTTATTATCAATAGAGAAGACACAAGATTATACTCATAAGAAGATAGGTGTCTAGGGAAGGGTTTGGTAGTTGGTCTGGGTTGACACAGGGGCATAACCAGTGTTATTTTACTTACCAGTCATCAGTGTAATTCATTTATCAGTCACCCTACTCTACCTACCTCATTTAATTTTTCTATTATTTCAAATGGGCCCTGCCATTTAGTCAAAATGTGCTATCTGCTGGGAGAACTGGAACTAACACCTAGTCTCCATCTTTAAATTTGGTATTCCCTACATTTTATTGTTCCCCCACCCCTTGATTGTAAAGTTTAGACTTATCCACATGTTCCTGTACTACGGCATCATCACTTTCTTGTAAATAGATAAAGCGTTCTATGACATTTGAAATGGTGACATCTCCTTCTCTGGCAATATCAAAATGTCCACAAGGGTGTCTGCCATATAAATGCTCAACAAAGCTGAATACTGTCTAGGACTATGGTAATTCTCCAATGGCAGACAGCAGGTATGATATTTACTCTCCCCAACTTTTCATCTTCCAGAATAACTTTTTTTCATCATGAACTTCAATGTTTGACTAAACACTCCTCTAAGCCATCATTCAGGGGATGGTACACTTGACTTTTAAATACTTTTTTGCTGCAGATCAACTGGAACGTATTAGCATAAGCAGATAAATCTAATTCCACTGTATCATTTGTGCATATATTTCATATTGTGCATGGATCTTATTTTGTTTCTCTACCCTTTCTGCACAATACTTGTTTTTAAGAAAGTTCTAAAAAAATGCCAATCCACTACATATTTGTGTTCATTTCCATATCATGTGTTCACTACCATCATATGACATCTACTATGTAATGTGACATGTGATACATAATTAAAAACGATGGTATCTAAGGATTAATTTAATGTCAGTTTGAATTCTTCATATCATGATGTGTTTGATTAGCAGTACGAACTAACACATCGGTACATGTTAGCATAGTGACATCTGAGGAAGCCCTTTATTTTATTAACAAGAAACTAGTGAAAGTCCTTTAAAATAATAATTCTTTCATGAGCACAAGTTGAGGGACAGGAACTTGCATTACATAACTACCAGTATGAATTAGTTGGACTTTCACCCTTTTTTATATAAATATATTCGTATTTGTACATGTGGCATGTGTGTGTGTGTGTGTGTGTGTGTGTGTGTGTGTGTGTGTGTGTGTGTGTGTGTGTGTGTGTGTGTGTGTGTGTGTGTGTATGTATGTTTGTTTATATATATATATATATATATATATATATATATATATATATATATATATATATATATATATATATATATATGTATGTATGTATATTATATATATATATATATATATATATATATATATATATATATATATTATATATTTTTGGTTTGGCATGACTTTGTCCTTATGTTTGGTGCATCTCTGACCCTTCCTTTCTCCTCTACTATGTTTTCTAAGCCTGTGAATTTTCATAAGTTCATAGGTTCATAGCAGATTACTAGGCTAACTGAATAAGAGGCCTTATACGTCTAGCCAATATAACCCAAGTTTACCAAATATATGGCACCTAGGGGCAAGAGGATGGCATGGATTTGTGTCTATGCCTTGGGTATGTTACAGATTGCCCCTATCCATATGGGGCATAGGGTCTGCCCCAGGTATGAATTTGTGAATCTTCATCCATTGATCCAAACTGCATTTGAAAAGGACCAGGAAAGGGCTCTGCTTAACGTGAATAAGAAGCCTCTTCCAAAGAAAGGACAATCTAAGAGACACATATCTGTCTCTCCAGCATGCTTTGTTTGAGTCACTGACTAAGTTTAGACCCCTAAATCTGGTGACGCTCATGCTGTTTGATTTGCAGATGTGTAGGACCTCTATCACGGCTGGATTTGTGAGTGAATTGGACATTAGGCATAGGTCACCCCTCTATAGTCAGTAGGGAAAGAATAAAGGGATAGGACTTTTAGTCTGTCCGCACAGGACATGTTGTTTATATCCCATATGTTCTTTATGAGGAGCCTCTGAGGTCGCTCCAACTGCTGTGAGTGCCTGTCGAGTATATGCAAATGGCACATTATACTCAATTATTGGTCTAATGAGGACTGAGTACAGCAGGATGATAATGTCCTTGAATTTGGATGCCATACCTTACTTATAATTTATGCCACATAGAAGGACTTCCTCACAACTATCGGTACATGGCAGTCAAAGTTCAGGCTACTGTCTATCTGTGTACCTAAATCTCTCACCTCTGAGTCTACTCTTAGGTTTTGCTATTGACGTTATAATTTGCAGGTGTATTTAACTTCCCAAATGGTATGATAATGCATTTTTTCACATTTACTTTTAGGTCATGTTCCAGCACCAATCATTTGTCTGATCTAGACCCACTAGAAGGATATCTGCATCACTGGGGGATTCACTGATTGCCTCCAACTTGCAGTCATTGGCAAACTTTGTCATCCAGAGGCCTTCCACATTAGAGAGGTATATTCTGAACATGAATGTTCTGAGCACTGAGCCCTGTGGCACACCACTAGTAACTGTTCTCTTTCTGTATCTAGATTCACCCACTTTACCTACATGTGTCCTATCCATGAGCCAGCTGCCTATCCATCTGGTGACATAGAGATTTATGCCCAGTTTTGTGAGTTTATTTATACTACCCAGGTGGGGAATTGTGTAAAATGCCTTGACCAGGTCAAGGTACGCGGTATATACTGTTTTACCATCATCTATGACTTTAGTGACTTTCTGAAAGAAATTAACCAGATTTAGTAGTCATGCTCTGCTGCTGACAAAGCTGAATTGAGTCGGGTGTAGTGACTGGAAGTTTCCTATGCCATTATTTATCAGGCCCATGATTATTCTTTCTATAGCCTCGCATATAAGACTAGTCAAACTTATGGGTCGGTAATTTCCCAGGTCAGTAAATGGTTCCCCTTTATACAGAGGGATGATTGTTGTTGTCTGCCATGCTATTCGGACAAAGTCAGTCCAGAGGCTGTGGTTAAATAGAGATCCTAATGGGCCTGATCACACACACACAGACACACAGACACACACACACACACACACACACACACACACACACACACACACACACACACACACACATACACACACACACACACACACACACACACACACACACACACATACACACACACACACACACACACACACACACACACACATATATATATATATATATATATATATATAAATATATATATATATACATATATATATATATATATATATATATATATATATATACATATATATATATATGTATACACACACACGCACACACACACACAGACACACACATATACACATGTGTGTGTATATATATATATATATATATATATATATATATATATATATATATATATATAAAAATATATGTACGCATACATATATATATATATATATATATATATATATATAGAGAGAGAGAGAGAGAGCGAGAGAGAGAGAGAGAGATAGATGGAGAGTGGTAGATATAAAGTAGCCTTTGTGTGGGCTACATAGCTCCTTACATCAAGGTGTATAGGGAGGTAAAGCACTAACATAAATTAGGAGATCTGCTGTATTTCTTTCAGTTACACTTTATTTTTCTTTGTGGTGGGATTCATAATTGCTGTTTTTTTACTTCTGATACAGAGCCAGATTAATTTCCATTTACTTGGTAATATTCAACAATAAAGGAAGTAGAGACATAACAATAAATAAATGTTATCACGACATACATGACACAGCAGAATTCATACTTTGTGTGAGCCTTACTAACTTCCTTTGCTATCAGATATTCATTCTGATATGAGTTTCTATACAAAGATGTCAAATCTGTCATTGTCAGTGTGATACATGTTCATTGGCACATGCCAGAATATTGGTCTATGAAGATATTTAGAAGTCTAGGCATACATTTCCATGAAGTTTTTTCAGTTGGCTAAACTTGAAATTGCCTGAGTTTGAACACAGATACAGACTGAGGAAATAGGCGATGCTAAAACATGATGGCACCTACAACATAGACGACTCCTACAACATTGAGTAAATTCAGACTAGTGCCTTGCTCAGTGAGTAATGGAGCTATGCCTTCCTACGGACTATGTCACAGTCTCCCTACACACCACCCCTTATTTTGCCTCACCACTGCCTTGGTTGTATGAGGCCATCACACTAATTTGAACTCCAGCGTTGATTCTGAATTTTATTTGATCGACTCTGGTAATTCCTACTCCTTATTCTGTGTATTTCGCACTGGGTGCCTGCACACTAGACACATTATTTTATAGTTGCTCATGATGAGATACATTTTCTCTACCATGATACACAGCTTCAGTCCTTTAAAAGGATCCTATCATAATTTAGAGTTTTCGTTTGTTTTAAGGAGTCTGACTTTAAAATGTAGTATCTGCAGTAGACTGAGAAGCAATCTATTCATAGTATAAAGACCAAGTATGAATCCCACTGAAGGAAGGTGCATATTTCAAAAGCATATTGTGCAAAGCATTAGTGGATTACATAAATCACCAAGGCATACATGTCAAGAAAATTACGCTCCAATGTAAATGACCACTAGTCAGGCATAGGAGATATAAACATATATATATATATATATATATATATATATATATATATATATATATAAATATGTATATGTATATACACACACATAGAGAGATATAAAACAACATGTATTGAAAAGGTAAAAAATATTAGAAGTTTGGTAGCAAATTAAAAAGAAATGAATGCATCCACAAAGCTACAGGTAGAAACCTTTCCTTTCAACACCCCAGTTTACAGATGATGAGCATTTATGAGCCAATGTAATTATTTTATTTATCCAAACTTGAACAATAAATATGTATGCGCTGACATATATAACTTTAATATTAACTTTGTGGTATATCTAACAAGCTGCACAAAATGCAAAATGTTCAGCACAGGAAGAACAACTGATCCTCTCAAGGCAAGAGCGACCAAACATTTCTCAGACATCAGGCTAAAGGACTTCAAAAACCCACTACCTAGACATGCTCCGGTCTACAGGAACTATGAAAGTGTTGTTTTTCATGTTACCGAGAGACTCAAATCAAGCCCATTGCAATGCAATCTGAATGCAAAGCTAGACAAAAAAGAACTTGAATCGCAGATTCGACATAAAGCTTATTGAAAGCCCGAACCCAGTCGGACATACTACATATTAGCATATTCAAGTTAAAGAAACTGGAACATATCAACTTTTTTTATAGCTATGTGTATAATTTTCATTTTTTTTCATCTTTAGTACTAGATGTATAATTGGGTATTTTTATATGAAGTTAAAGTTAGATTTTTGGATTATTGCTTTTACTTCCTTTGCATCTCTTTTATTTATAGTTGATAGCTAACAATTAATTTAATGTCAGATTGAATTGTTCATATTATGATATGTCTGATCAACAGTATGAACTACCATGTTACTACATGATATCTTAATGAGATCTGAGGAAGCCCCCCCAATACAGAAATGGCCGAAAGCAATTTGAAATAATAATTCTATGGTGAGCACAAGCTTAGATACATATGCGTGCGAGTGTGTGCGCACACACACACACACACACACACACACACACACACACACACACACACACACACACACACACACACACACAGGTTCACACTTGTTTTCTTAATACTAGTCCTGGGAGCATTTTGCTCTCCTGGCTCTTTGAGACTTCTTAGACTCTCGCACAGTTGCTAAATTCTATTTGCGTGTTTGCCTTCACAGCAGACTTATGCTTCTGATTTCTGTTAACCATCAGTTTCCTCCCTTCTCCCATCATATCATTTTGCAAAAAGTATAGTCTCATTGCCATTTGTTTCAAATGCAGGACCTGCATTGTTATTTCACATTATACCTAGCACACTGATGAACAGCCAGATGTACAGTGACTTTGTACTTTCTTAGATAAGAAGCTAATAGCACCAATCACAATAAAGATACAAACTGTAAACGTATCACTGTTCTAATCACTGTCATTGAATGGGATCTTTTTAAGTGCTCTTGGAGTAAAGCCATCTTTGTAATTTACATGGCTGTTTATATAGAAATAGAGGGTCTATATTAGAACATCGAGGTTTAAATAAAAAATATCGAGCCCTACGGTGCGAAAGTTTAAAATATTGAAACAACAGAAACCTGAAATCTTTCCTAGGGGAAAGATTTTGGTTGTCTGTTTCTGTTGCTTTGGTATTTTCAGTGCTGTGGTGGAAAGTTACGGGTCGGGTTTAGGTAAGTGTGCCATTGTGTGGATGTGAGGGTTAGGGTGTGGGTTAGGTGAGTTCATAGGTTGCCCTTGTGAGCCATTTTAAGCCTAGCCAATTATTCCTTGTGAGGCTCAAACCCTGCACCTTGTGTTTGTAAGACAAACACCTTAACCATTAGGCCACCCTCCCAACCCAATAGTGTGTGATAGTGACGGACCTTAGGGTTAGGGTTTGGGTTAAGGTAAGTAGATAGTTAGTGGTGTGTGTACTAGGATAGTTAGTGGTGTGTGTATAGTTTAGTGTAGGGTTAGTTGTAAGATTTTGGGTGTGTGTGTGTGTGTGTGTGTATGTGTGTGTGTGTGTGTGTGTGTGTGTGTGTGTGTGTGTGTGTGTGTGTGTGTGTGTGTGGATTGCTGTTTGTTTGGTGTGCTTGTGTTGCGTATATGTGTTTTGGAACAGCGATTTCTTTCCATGGGAAAAAAAAATCGCTGTTCTGACAGTTCGAGATTGTAAGCTTTCACTTACATAGGGTCAATTAATCACCATTCGCTTCTTTAAGCGGTTGGTGATCTAATACAGACCCGAAATAGAACAGTATATATTACTTGTACTACTATGTACACCTTAGATCTGACGAAGCTCTTACAAGGGTGAAAGCCCTCATCTCTTGTGTTAAACAAGCAATTCCAGCTTGAGCCGTTATTTTCTTATTTTTATTAAGAATGCAAAGTAATCCTTGTCATGGAACTTACATAAGTTGGGACAGCAGCCAGTTTCAGTAATTTGTATGCCTTTATACCTAGAGCAATCATTTGTGTGCAACTAGTTTTCCCTCTGTATTGATTTGTTGATTTGTTCTTCCTTAAGAAAAGCTGGCAATAGCCTTAACGCTGGAAAACTACATTTCCTCGGTACTAGGTTAGGTCTTCTATATATGTGTGTGTGTGTGTGTGTGTGTGTGTGTGTGTGTGTGTGTGTGTGTGTGTGTGTATATATATATATATATATATATATATATATATATATATATATATATATATATATATATATATATATACAAACACAGATTTCTTGTACTAAGAGGTTGAGAGGTATTTATGGCATATCTGTGCTTTAATCTATATCATTAACCAGGCCACATGTTTTACATAGGCATAGAATCAGCTTTCTGGCTTTGATCTCTACCACAAATGGATTGGTAATGCCAAATTCACCTTTGGTTTAGCACTGCTGTCTTCCATGCACAGGGGAAACATGTAAATATCCAAACATATTCTTGTTTGACACACACACACATATACATATACATATACATACATGCACATATAGATAGATAGATATCAATTTATATAGATATGTATATATACACGGACAGTACAATAACAAAGGTTAGTGGAACTAATCAATCACCTGCCATATTAGAGAAAACTACTGCTGCATATGATAACTTGTCAAATACTGAAAATTGTGAGTGGCATGTCTGCTGGATGATGAATGCCGCACCATCCATTACCATTTAACGTTATGGAAGCATACTGAAGTAGCAGCAAGTCCATCAAGGTGACGCAGCTTAATGTTCTGCTATCTCATTTGTACCTATCAGAAGTTATTTCCTGTACAGACCCGTTATGGGCCCTTTCTTCCTTGACTCTAAATTTTATGTAACCTGATTATCTACCAATGCTGCCATACAATTAGTGGCACAACTGGTGACTTCTTTTCAGCTCAAGACATTCTGTGTCCCCCATTTATCCCAAGTTGTTTCTTCAGGGGGGATTTATCCTACTGGTGCACTTTCTTCAAGAAATAAAGGGAGTGAAGGAGACAATAACATATCAATCATCTAAAGGCTGGATAAAGATTTTCTTTATGCCCTTTAGCTGCACACAGTAGTAGTAACAATAGCAATGACATACGTTAACTAGCAAGTCCATTGGGCATACAGTTCCTTTTCATAGGCAGTAATGTTTAGTTAGCTGATATGTTCAGAGTCATACAGTAGGCAAGTAGTGGCTGTGAGAATCAAACACAGGGCTGCTCCAGTCATAGTGTCGGCAACTGGAGGCAGTGGAAATGAAATACAGGGCTACTGGTGAGTGCACATTTAGCAGAACATAATTTTAAACCTAAAACTATTATAACTGAAATGGTATTGCAATGTCCACATTTTTAGCTTATATTTGTGGTCTGTTCTTCCTAAAATCTGTGGTTTTCTGGAACTGAATTCACTAAATAATGATAGACATTTTAGTTTCAGACTTCAAATCTTTCAGAAAAGGTATGTTAAAACAAACGCTGTTACTGTAGCAACTTTCTAAGTTTATAAGAGTAATATTTAAACCATGTCCCTATTTTTGGGCCTTTGTCCCCCTTGTTTTGTTGGGCTTTGTCCAGATTTCTTGTACTAAGAGGTTGAGAGGTATTTATGGCATATCTGTGCTTTAATCTATATCATTAACCAGGCCACATGTTTTACATAGGCATAGAATCAGCTTTCTGGCTTTGATCTCTACCACAAATGGATTGGTAATGCCAAATTCACCTTTGGTTTAGCACTGCTGTCTTCCATGCACAGGGGAAACATGTAAATATCCAAACATATTCTTGTTTGACATGTCTCTGGGATATTCATATGTAAAATATGTGGGCTAAAAACTACTGTGAGAATGTAATGCTAGGCTTCTTAAGATCCTCACAGATCAATAGTCTAGTAAGTACCTATGAATCTATGAACTTATGAACAATACATGTAGACTTTTTGAATCCCTGCTTCTATATTTAGATGCAAATGTTATGATTATATCCAACAAATGCTGTAACCACAATAGAGATCAACTAGTTCTATCTTGTCACAAGTGAAAATAAACAATATACAATACCACTGCGTAGTCTAACAAATTAATAAATAATCATACCATCAGTTTTAAGATAAAAATACTTAGTTAAGTACCATAAAAGAAATGGAGAAATGGGTCCAGAGGGTACTCATAGCAGTATGGAGAGAAAGACATACCACCAGATGACTGGTGAATAAACATTCTAGTGCAAGTCTACAAAAACAGAGGGGTCATTCCCAACTGTGGGCAGTACAGAGGTATCAAACTCCTGTCACACTGCATGAAAATTCTGTAGTCGGTAGCTAATAAACAAATATGCAGATTGGTAGAAAGTATGGAGGGAGATGAGCAGTTTGGATTCAGGTCAGGATACAGCACAACCTGACCTTAGGTTTACATTTAGGCAGATAGCTGACAAGAAGCTAGAGATGAAGAAAGAGTCAAACTGGGCATTCCTAGACTTGGAGAAAGGATATGACAAGGTCCCAAGAAAGCTAATTAGGGCAGTCCTGTGATGGAATGAGGCCCTAGAAACATTGGTAGAATTAATGTAGACCCAGTGCAAGGACCAAATAACACCAGTAAACACAGTGCTCGGATTCATGGAGAGATTCCCAGTCGTAGTTGCTGTGTACCAGAGTTCAGCTCTGAGCCCACTGCTGTTCATACTGGTGATGGACTACATTAATAAAAAGGTCACAAAGGAGTCAGATCACAAAACTGCTGTATGTAGACAACGTGGCATTACAGGCAGACTCTGAACAAGAATGTCAGCGAATGATAGGAGAATGGAATGCAAAGGTGAAGGATCATTTGATGAAACTGATTACAGTTAGGACAGTTGTAATGGCAGCAAGTGGGGGAAATCAGAAGACAGTCAGAGCTGAGATAGAAGGGGAAATGGGAACATTCTAACAGTTTCAAGCATCTGTGAGGAATGGCTGTGCAAAATGAAATAAGAATGAGGAGGTTAAAGCTAAAATCAGTGGGTCTGCAGCCAAATAGCACAGAGTGTCAGGGGTAGTGTGTGGCAGAAACATGCCAAAGAAGCTGAAAAGTAAGGTGTAGAAAACAGTGGTGTGATCAGAACTGTATGGTACAGAAACCTGGGCAATGAAGGCAGAGCAGCTGAGGAAGCTAGAGCTAATGGAGATGAAGCACTTGAGGTGAGTGGTAGGATGCACACTATGGGACTGACAAAGAAATGAGGACATCAGAACAGAAGTCCAGGTACCTCTAATTGCAGAGAAGGTCAACGAGAACAGATTACAGTGGTTCAGGGACAACTGCAGGGAAAGAAGAAGGCAAGAGGAAGCAAGGACATCCACCAAAGAGCTGGATGGATTGTACGAGAAAAGACCTGTGAAAGCCAGGCATAGCTGTTGAAGGAAGATGAGTGACACTGAATCAAGAAAGAGGTGGGACACTCGATGTGATACCCAACCTCATGCAGAAAATGGCATAAATGAAGATAATGATGACTTAAAGCTATGATATATCATGCTAAAGTTGTTATTTTATTAATTTCTACTCCTGACCTTATTGTACCACTTGACTCATTGGTAATCATGTAGAACTGTCATTCTTAACCCTACTACCACATTTGTTTCTAGAAAATAGATGTGATCTAGTGGCAATGACATCATAGGAAGGAACTATTGAAGTTCTCTGACTGGGAATTGAACCCAGGCTGTAGTGGTGAGAGTATCAAATCCTAACCACTAGACTACCAGAGATCCCCCCCCCTTATAATATTATACCCTTAAGAGACTTCTACCAAAACCTATTTATTTTATTTAACTATATGTTTGAGCTAAATCCTTAAACATCATCTCCAGCATTCTGGCAATCTGATAGTTGGTGAAGAACATTAAGGCTGTAAGTATTTAATAAGTCACTTCCTGTGGTACAGGGTTTGAGTCCCTCAAACTTCATTTGCATACAGTGTTACCTGAGCACATCACTTAACCAGGCAGTGCTTTGTAGCAATTGGGAATTTGGGCTAGGATCAATAATTGTCTGCTGGAGTGCATGCCTATTAATTACCCATTAACCTCTCCCTACCAGATATGGGCATATTTCAGCCTTATTATTACTTTATAAAGAGAGTGATAAGCTATAGATTTGACTTGGGCTCCAGAACATTTAGCTTATTAAGAAGCCTGATATGGAGTTTGGCTGTTTAGCCTGACAGCATTACTAAAGATCTATCTACCTGCATTCCTGAGCTTCTGAGCTGCAGCATTCCATTTGTATTCAGGTGAAAGGGGTATTTACCTATCTCCCATGACACCTTAATAAAGGATGTTCTGTAAATGACTTTGTACATATTTTTGTGTTTGGTCACAACCCTTTATAGCTGGATCCTCTTTTCATATGCTGTGGTACTTTTGCTCACTTTGTGAAGCTAACAAAACTACAGTACAAACTGCAGTCAGTCTAGGGGGAAATACATTTATGCCCCACTCCCATACCCCATCATATAGATGTTCATGAACTTGGAAATGTTAACTGTTTATTCAGTCTTCATTCAGATAAGTATGTAATGAAGAGTGCGTAAAAAAAGGAATGTAAGCAATGTCTAAATGTCTGAAATAAAGATTAAACTGTGTTAGCAGAAACATTTTTAAAAGTAATGCAAATCACTTTAGAAATAAGTGCCTGTGTAATGAGGAACTGTTGGTTTCACAGTGAATCAGCTTCCTGTTGCAAATGGTAAAGCATATATAGAGTTAGTCCATGGTGTAGAGTAAAAAAATAGAAATATATTTATCTCTGATGTGTTATCATAAATGAAGGACCTCCAAGTCCTTTCTGAAACATAAGGCAGTATGAGAGGGAAGAGGTTTCACACCAAACTGATATGAATCAAGTTACCACCTGTGCCTGTACCGGTCTGACCATGAGAAGCACGAGAGTTTCTGAAGTTCCTATTTCTCTAGTTTTTATTATTAATATTAACATGTATCAAAATACAAAAGCTAGCAAAATGCGATACACTTATCAAGGTTTTAAATTTAACTAAATGTAATGCATACCACAAACTATATAAATATTTAGATAAATAGATGAAGGTCCTAGGGATAAGACATTTATAGGTTCATAGGAGGTTACTGGGCTATTGGCCGGAGGGTCCTAGCCATGTTATACCCTTGTTTAATAGATGAAATGATGCATGCTTAAATAATAGTACATATTTCACATAAATATATGCAAGCTTAAAAGTCAGCATACACTAGAGTGACTATGTAAAATTATCCTCACATAAAATGACAGTACTTTAGCATAAAACCATTTTTCTACATTTGTTTTCCCTTTGTAGATCTCAACAAAGCTTTTTTGTTAAAAATCCCAAAGACACAAAAGTCTGGAGAACAGAGCAATTTATGTTATGATCTCCTGGCCATCTGACAGGCCATCTGAATTTGCACTACTGATGCTATTTCAGTCTTGAATTTTTCAGATGTTAGGATTTTAATCATAAAATCCATCTAAGAAGTTTACTGTTTTGTCTTTGCCTCTATATAACCATTTTAAATTACTGTGATCTGCAATTGCTGCAAGCTTTCTACCACACAGGTACTTTTAAAGATTTGGGATAGTCCTTCACTATTTTCAAACCTTCCTCCACCACAGATTCTTCCCTTGGTTAAAGTCTATGATTAAGGTATACTTCCAGAGCGTTATCTGACTTTCAAGAAATCTGGCAGAGTATAATTCACATTTCGGCCTAATACACTCACAGCAGTCTTCAGGATCAATGCTTCCTTCACCTTCTGAAAATGCAGCTCATCAGCTAGTGTGTAGCTAACTGTACCTGCCCTGGTTGTCTCGTAAAATCTAGGAGATGAGTGGTATGATGGCCTGTAGTGATGAACAAGCTTTTCATAAAAGCTTTCCATCTCAAAGAACACCTATAACTGTGATGTTAACAGAAGACACAGAGAACATGTTCATTCATTACCCCTGCTTGTTCCCTGCCTTCAATGGTCTTTTTCGTTCTCTCACTTTTTCTCTCTCTCTTACCCTTCTTCATTTTGTATAGACCTCTTCTTTCTTTTACCTTTCTGCAGTACACCTAATCACTGGTTTATATCTCCTTGTAGCCACAATGGCTTTCCTCTTGTTGCCTCTTTTTCAAATCTTTGTCTAGGGCCCTGAGTGCTCCTTTCCTGATTCATTATCATTAATTCATAATTCATTCAGTTTGATTTCGATCTTCATCTTTGAAAATCTCTGCAGATTACCCAGCTTGCAATGCTGCAGAGAACCCCTTCCTCATCTCTCCTTTAATGTTGTTAAAAGCCATACTAACTGCGTTAACCACTAATGGCTCCTTTTCTTCTGATTCTTATTTCCGTCATCATTTTCCACCTGCCGTTCTTCCTTCATTCTTCTCCTCCCTCTGTTTTTCCCATCTACATTTTTAGTTTCTTTTGGTCTCCCTAACCCCCAATGGCCATCAATCCTCTCCCCTAAGAACAAAGTTTAATCATTTGTTCCTTCCAAAGGTGAGAGCCCACTGGCTTATTAATTTCCCTCAGGTGAGAGTCAGGTGCGAAAGTAGTGTGATTATCTGCTGTGAGGATGCAGGTTTTTTGTTTATATTAAAACTAGAGATATAGTTATAAACCTTGCTGTAGACTACATGGTAACAATGAAAAATATTCTTTCTAAAACAAACAGCACTGGGAGCAACCCAGGATTCAGCTGGAAACAGCTAGTATTGTCTATGACGTTTCAGTGTAAGCTTTGGTGCTGGAATGCAATGACTGCAGAAAGTACTGGCATGCAGGTCTACTGAAGAAACAAAAGGCATTAAATAAAACTCCCAGATTTTCAGCTATGTCTAGACATACTAGTCAGAGTTTTCAGTGGAAATGTCATTGCAAATGCCTGGTCCTGAGTCTATGATGAATGTCATGAGCCCTCAATGAGTGCTACCTCAGCCTTTTTAACCTAGTGTTGCTGAACTGAGTGATGGTGAGAAAGCCAGTGATGATAAGTCAGTCAATGACTGTAAATACTGTAAATCCTGGCAACTAATCAGGAAACCATTCAGCTATCCCACCTCTACACAGCTAAATCTAATTATGTGCATATATTAATATAATTATGAGCTGCAGTAAAGTATTAATCTGCATGGGCATTTCAAGCCTTGCTATGGGTAAAGAGGTTAGGTGAATTCCAAAAAAATACAGTAATGTGATAGATTTGTGTCATGGAGTATAGCAAGCCATATTGCTGGTAAGAGGTTCTAGAGAATGCTAGATTTTCAGCTGCATGTGTTGGCTGCTTCAGCATCATTTGCTTTAAGAGAATGTGAGACTGTGTCAGGACTGTGCGAGGATGAGGTCACAGCAAGACTAGGAAACAAAGAACTGATCAGCAGGGCATTGGTGATGTGAGAAGGTGTCAAGACTGTGGGAGGATGAGGTCCCAGTAAGACTGGGAGATGAACAGCTGAGAAGCTGGGCATTGGTGGGATTTCAAAGAAAGAGCTGGGATGTGAGGAGTTACATAAACTTTCAAACTTATTCATCTGATAATAATAATTTTGGGGTGCTCCGTTACAGGAGAAGCTGATGGATGATCTAAATTTTCGTAAGGGAGGATCTAAAAGTACAAGCATGCTTGCATTTTTTGTAAAGAAACTCCTTTGGGAGGAAATACAATTTGGATGGGGGGGGTGAATGATAACAATTCCAAAGGTGATAAAGGTACTGCAAAGTATGATAACGCATAAGACTGACAAGGAAGGGGGAAGTGTAAAACAAAAAAAATTAGAGTAATACTGCATATGAGGCTGCATATAAGAAACTTAATTACCAACATTTTTTCCGCACTTTAGAAGTGCTGAGGCAGAAGTGAAAACCTAGTAAATAGATTTTATTCACATTTAGTCACAGTAAGAAATGTTTAGGAGGTTGAAGTCACTGAAGTTTGTCTCAGTTATATGGGATCAATGCAAGAGTGGGATACATAAATGGGATAGAACACCTAGGCAACTTGTTAAAGTCTGGAAACTGGAGGATGGAACATCTTTGAGATGTGGGGAACAAGATGCAGGTGACATACACCTTGGGATTGTCCCCAAGTTGAGTTATGGAAGTGTGATATGACAGAGTAGGAGACCACAAGTAGAAAACAAGTGGGCAGGTAAAATTAGTATTTTGTAGGCCTAGGGTAATCTTCCTAGGATGGAAGGAAGTAGAGAAAATGCGAACACATCACTTGGGGGGCTGGGTGGAAAATCTCATAGAGAAAAGTTGGAAAGGCAGTTTCATTAAGAAACTGGGAATGTTGACAAGGATAAATGGGAGAGTATAGAGAACAGTAATTTTGGCCCAAGAAAGCCAAAAATGAAGGAAAAACAGCATAGGAAATGAGTGAAATTAATGGAGATATGTCATATATATAGAAGCAAGATAACAAGAAACACAAAAAGAGGAATTTGAGAATCACTTGTCAAATATGATTAGATATATTTGCTTTACTTACATAATTGTATAATGTTGCTTGATTTCTGATTTTCTACCATGATGTTTTGTATAGATTTGAATGGATACTATTCATGGCTGAACTGTATTGATTGTTCTGGAAAAGTATAAAAATCCAAAATGAAAAAAAAAGGTTATTTTTAGATATAGAGAGCAATGAATGGCCTTAACCAAATCTACTGATAGATTAGTGATAGGATTCCATAAATTATGCAAATAAAACTGCTAGCTTCATATAACCTGTCATTGTGGTTGTCCAGTAGAAAGTTACATGTCTGTACCTTTTCCCACCCAGTTAGCATAGCAGTACCGAGATGTTTGTAAACAGAAGTGGAGAGGGACAGCTATACAATTTATTAAATAAGAGGTGAGGTCAGGCAGCTATGCTAATCTGTATGGATACAAATGGAGCTAAAGCATAGTAACAGATACTACAGAGACCAGAGCATGGAGTGGGAGAAAAGACCCAGATGGATTCTAGACAATACACCAAGCAATTAAGGTTGTTATATACAGGGCAGTAATGGCCTGGTGTCCCACTTTGGATGGCTCTGTACATTATGCTTGCCTAATGGCTTGACCACTCAAGAAGGGTATAGCTTTTCCATGAAGCTGTCCCAAAATGTGTAGTTATAAAATGGGCTTTGTTTAAGCAAATGTTAATATAAATTTTAAAACTGCTGATCTCAGGAGAGCCCCTGTGCTAGCATAGCAGCTTTTCTGCCATTAATCATTCACGGAGCATTCTTGAACCCCTTTCATAATGTAGATCAAAATATGTGCCCCACCTTTCCTTTACATTTTATAAGTAAATGAATATTTCAGAATGATTATTTAATTATTTATTCATTCATTCATCCATTTACCTAGTAACTGGGTTACTCAGGTGTACCCTTTTCAAATGTTACCTGACCTAAAGATAGTTTGACAAAATACTACAATTTGCAAGCTAGTAAGTACATTATAAACCAAAGTGACATTTTATAATCTAATGAAAAAACATAGATGAAACAGTATGAACAGAATAAAATACATGGTATGTTAGCAGTTAAGCTATCACATAAATGCCACTTGAATTACCTAATGAGTAAGTCAACAAATCAGTTAATACGTTCACAGGCTAAGACGCATAAAATGTTAACCTTGTTAAAGTCAGTTCGGTCACAAACAGCTTAACACATTGGTAGCATCTGGATGCTCACAACATAAAATTATCACCTTCTTCAGTTAAATTAAACTTAAACTGGTAAAACAGTTTCAGTAACAGGATACAAATTGACACTAAAATGTAGTAAAAACGAGGAGAAAGTTGATTCCTCCAAGTAGGGCTAATTTAATGAAAACCCTTTCATGTAGATTTAAGCTGGGATCCACTACAAATGAGTGAAGTGAATCTGCCCAATGTATAAATAATCAGGTCATGTTGTAAGGTGATGTATGTTCAGGTCTATTTCACAAGCAGCTACACTATGCAAATAATCAGAGAGACACTAATGCAGGTGAGCAGGCAGCTGCACTGTTTAGAAGATATTAGTGACTGCTAAAGCAAGACATCCCTTGTAACATCCCACATGCTCTTAACTTATGCATATTAAAGGCATACTGCATTGTATATTATAGCAATATTTGCACACTGCATTGACCATTGGTATTTACTGACAAAATGGCAGTTAGTTTATATGATTAGGGTAACGAGCTATTTCCAAACTGCTTTCATCAGTCCATGGTTTGATTCCCACAGCCTGTATTTGCCTGTTGCGCATTTCTGAGTAAGTCATTTAAGCAGACAATTTTCCAGGGATGATTCTGAAAAAGGTTGTTGTGGTTCAGAGCTCTACTCAGGTTAACAAATACAAATACATAAGTGCTTTCATCCTGAACAAATATTTAAAAACAAGTGAGTGCTGAAATTATTCCTGAATAAAGCCTGTAGATTCATGTGAGCATCCTTAAAAACTATACTATGACTGCCTGGCACTTCAAAACTCACAGATTCTTCCCTGCAACTTCAGACTGACCTCACACTAGAAGTGAAATGATCAAAACTGCTTCTTAAGTCTTGTGAAATGACTACAACCAAAACTGTGTAATACAGTGTTTACTCTCTTTATACATTTGGTGTACTTTAATTGTACGTATGGGTCATTTAAAAATGGTCAAATGGTGACCATTGAAATACACTGTTTCATTTAAATGCATTGCCAGTGTAGGGGGAGGGGGCTGTACACCCTTTACTTAAATATACTAACTCCAAGACCACTGTATCTTAGAGATACTTGAATTCAAGACATTACGATATCAGAGTTTAAACAGAAAAAGAAAACCAGGTACAAACTTGCGATTTCTCTTTGACAGCGTCAATCACAAATGACTCACAGTTAAGCCTGGAACTCAAATATTACTCTGGAATACATCATCTATCCTTATCCATCACTAAATATTGCTTGCTTGATTCTAATTCATGTAGAGATATTCCTGTCACAGGGACCAATCCTTTCTATATGCATTGAGTGTCCATACAAATTGCTTATTAATACTATAACCTAAACTGCTCACTGTATTACAAATACAATGTATGCAATATTGTATGATTTCTTGGCTATCACACAAAATTCCAGTTTTTCTTAGTTGTAATAAGGCCATGGCTGAAAATGGTCCATTTCACTCATCTTAAAAAAAATCAAAAATGCAATAAAATATACATACATACTTGCATATATGTAAATACATAAATAAATATAAATTCCATACCAGCATGTATTTTCCCTAACATACGTATTCATTTGCATTCTTGGCAGTATTTCATTTACTAGCTTTTCATACTTGAAATTAAACATTGGCTAGCAACCCGGCAGTGTGAACTTCAGTTCTAGGTGATTGTCACTGTTGAGGTGACACCCTGACCTCATGTTCAAAAATGGGGAAAAAGGGCCTGTGTATGGATTGATGGAAAGACGGCCGTCCAAGTAATGCAGATTTGTAGCTGCGCTGTAATATGTAGGCCATTGCGACAAGAAATATTTAGTTGTAGAAATAAAGCATTATACATGGTATTCCATGCTGACATAATGTAATTCAGAGTAGCATCCAGATGAAAAAAAGAATCACAGAGGAAGTGTTACTCAAGCCAGCAATGCAAAATTTGATTGTTTTAGGTGCACTTGTACAAATCTGCAGTATTGCGAGTTCTTATGTTCCATATACATACCTGCATTCAAAAGTCTATCCAAACTGCTCCACCAGGAAGAGGCAGATAATGGAGAGGAAGAGTACCTCCGGCCTACTGACTGAAGCCTCCAACCTGCAGAAACTACAGTTTAATGGCGTTCACACTCTTCCTCTACCTGGATATTATACAGCAATGAGATCCAGCTTTTGCCTAAGAGATTCTGTGGAAAACAGGTACTGGTATGGAGCTGGGGTGAGAAAAAAAATCAATGCAAACTGGATGTTTATATTCTGCTTTTTGAAAGAGTAGAGTTAATCTTGGTATTTACATTTCTGTTCTTATTTTCTTTAAAGCGACTATATACGGTATTAATGTTTTTGCATGCACTTTGTAGTACCACTTTCAAAGTATCAAACCACAACAGATGTTATATGGAACGCGTTTTGATACAATGTGCAATAAAGGGTACTATGCAAGTTAAAAATTGTGCTACTATATTTTAGAAATGACACTATCCAGTTCTTCAAATTATGCTTCTTATATATTTACTATGAATGGCTTTCATGATTTTCTTGTCATTACTTCAGAATGTCCCATGTCTGGCATACACCCAAGGAAATCGCAAGGCAACTATGAAGAAAAAACAATAT
>NC_056743.1:1798698489-1798703489 GCF_019279795.1 Protopterus annectens
GACTGAAGAAACCCCAGCTGTACTTGGTTGCATACCGCCTACTCAGAGGTGATCTCTGCCTGACATACAAGGCCATGTCAAATCCAGAATTGATGGACATGCTCCACCCAAAGAAAACCATATACCCTCTAGCCACACGCTCCAGGGATCTATACCTCACCACAACAATAAATAGGACATGCTGGAGGGATATATTCCTATCCCAGAGGCTTCCCATGCTCTGGAACAAGATTCCAATCTACATTAGGCAGAGCTCCTCGCTAACCCTCTTCAAGAGAAACCTTGACGAGTGGATGGGAAACAGAAATTTACCCCAGGGATCACTTCAATGGCTCTGCTGAACAGAGGCACAGGGAACTAATCTAAGGGGGCAGCGAAAGCCAACACATTCTGGCTAGGCTTATAAATGCCTTCGGGCAGATAGCCTAGTACCTACCTATGAACCTATGAACCTATAACTCCCTCTTCTGTATCTCCCTGTGCAGTAACATAGCTCCACACAACTTCCTTTTCTATATCTCCCCGTGCAGTGATACATCTCCACAACAACTCCCTTTTCTGTACTTGCCAGTGCAGTAACACATTTCCAAAACAAGTCCCTTCTTTGTATCTACCAGTATAGTAATACATCTCCACAACATGTCCTTGTCTGGAGCTGCCATTGCTGTAATATGTCTCCACACCATTGACTTTTGTTACCACTATCCATGTTACAACACATCTCTAGAGCAAGACAATTCTCTGTACCCACAATTGTTGCTGAATGTTTTGCTATTTGTTCCTGCATTGCAGTTGTATGCCTCTGCACTAAAGCCCTGCTGTTCACCCAAAAGTGCTGTAACATATCTCATCAAGTATCTTATCCACAGCTAGAAGAGATATAACATGTCTCTACAATAAGAATCTTTATGGTTATCAGTGCAAATGCAGTGCACTGGGAATATGGGTAGATCCCATGGCAAAAACTGATCTTAACACCAAAGCCCTTTCCCACTGCTACCATATTCATATTACCCATCCAGATACATCTACAACTATTGTGATACATTGTTTCTTCACACACGTCTTCAACTGCTGTGATTTAACATCCCTCAAAATCCTTCTTCAGCTATGGCAATTTAACATTTTTTCACATACTTCTTCAGGTATTGGGATTTAGCATTTCTCTATGTAACCTTTTCAACTACAGTAATTTAGCATTTCACCATTGTGACACCCCTGCACTGGCCCAGTAATCAAGGAGCCACAGTCCTCATCATTGGCACCAGTGAGGGATGTACACAATAGGAGGATGACAAGTACACACACACTAAAGTACAATTTCCTTTAAGAGCACACAGTCAGTCTGGGCTGGTTTCTCCCTCTTTCTCCAGATCCCCAATAAGACTCCCCACTGGCACAACTATAGGGTTGAGATCTCAGCTGAGTGGTCAAGCCAAAACCTCCAGCGCCCTCTCTGTCCAACCAGTGCTTCGTGTCCCTGCCCAAGTAGCTGACACACACACACACACACACACACACACACACACACACACACACACACACACACACACACACACACACACACAAACACACACACAAACACAGTTTGAGATTTGAGTTATATACAAACATGCACATACACCTGGGGAAGGCTGGCACAGGTTTACTAGCTATGTTCTCTTCTTCTCAGACTATAAGGTAGTACCAGCTACCACCAGCCACCCTTACTTATCAGCTACTATAAGGCCCTTACAAAGGGTGTCCAATTCTACTATGTAATATTACTAATAATCCAAATGGTAGTTTTGACCAAGACTTGCAAGGATATTTAGGAGTGGCCTGTACAGTGTCACCAAATACATATGCAAGTACACTAAGAGTTTAAATATGTCTCACGAATATCAGCCACAAAGGTTTAAATATATTTAATAATAAATAATAAAAAACAAGACAATGCTCAGAAAACAAACAGTTATTTCAGAGTTGAAAATCACAGGAAATATTTTAAAACAACATTGCAGGACAGTCTCAAATAAATACGGAAAACATCTAAACTAATCTTTACCATATTCCTATCTATATCTAAGAGAGATACTATGCCCTAAGTCTTGCTTACAGACAACACACAGGCAGAAGTGCTGAGTGGATATTTCTAGGTCCAAGATAAGATACAAAATTCATAGTCTCAATCTGAGAGAGTTCTTAAATTAATAATAAACATTACTGCTGGGTTAGCTTGGAGAACATCACTCTTTGTCACCTAACTTCATTTCCCAGGCTAAACAGATACTAACAGAATTTAACATCTCTGTGTGAGAAGTACGTATCTCTCAGAAGTTTGCAGAACTTGGAAGTTGTAAAACAACAAAATGCTTTTACATTTAAAACCTAGAATTATTTCTGTTTCAAGACAATACAAAACTTCTAGCTCTAGACTTTGAGTTTGCTGCTGAGCTGAAACTGAGAGATAACACAATTGTAAAACACTTTAATTTCAACTTATTTTCTTGAAGTTTTGCAAGTAACTCTGTATGTTCCAGCTTCTACTATTAAAACATACATTTGCACAGGTATATATTTTATATACATTTCTGCTCTTTTCCATTAGTGTACACAGTGGACACATCATTGAAGCTCAGTACTGTACAAATCCTGTTCAGCACACACTTCTGCACCAGTAGTTTAATATACAAATAACATATAGTTCTCTTACATTTGTAAGACAAGCATATGAATCATGTTGCTATTCACAAATGACATATGATTATTTACAAAATTCCAGATAGCTGGGCTGGCAGTGTCACAACCATATAAAGTCTTCAACAGCAGTGATTAATATTTCGTCACGTGAGCTTTCCAACTAATGTGATTTAATATTCTTGCTCATAACCGTTTCAATTGCTGTTAACATTCCTTAACATGCCTCCTCAACTGCTGTGATTCAGCATTCCTTAACATGCCTCTTCAACTGGTATTTATTTATTTATTTATTTAATTTTATTTTATTTTACATTTGTTTACCGGGTCTGTCCAACTGGGCAAGCAGCCTGTTTTCAGTGGAGGCCCAGGGAGAAAAGCTCCATTACAGTTCATCTGTACAAACTAACAGCAGTAGTTAATGATTAACAGTAGAAAAATAAACAAATATTCAAAGAAAGGTGGTTACATATAGTACAAAGAAAGTTACATATCTGAACACAATGTAAAGCATGACATATCAACATAAAAGACAAGAGTGAAAGAACATTTTATGCTCAATAGAGTAATTATTACAGTAAAACATGATAACTGTTTCTATTCAATAGTAAGATGTGTTTGCATTGACAGTCCATTAGAGGTTGGTTTTAATGATGAGTGGTGATGTAATTCCTAGGTTACTAAAAGTGACGGGTGCAGACAGAGTGAACAGAGGAAAGAAACTTAAGAATGGCTAAGGAGAGGGGGGGAAGGGGCCTATATGGAGGTTTGGAGGGGTGAAATATTTGCACTAGGTGTTGAAGGTCATCCAGGTGCAGTGTAAAAGCAAAGCTATTTGATTTAAGATTACTCCACATATTTCTTCAGTTGGTTTGGTTTAACATTTCTTGACATAACCTCTTCAACTGCCATGATTTAGTATCCCCCCTGATATATCTACAGCTGCTGTGATTTAATATTTCTTCCCATACATATTCAACAGCAGCAGTTTAGCTTTTCACCACATAATCTTTTCAACTGCAGTGATGTAATATTTTACAGTGTAACTTCTTTAACTGCAGTATTTTAACATTCGCCCACATACACATTCAACTGAGGTGATTTAATAGTCCTCCACCTATCTGTTCAACTGCTGTAATTCAACTTTCCCACACAAAACCTTTCCAGCTGCTATGATTTAACATTCCTACACATCCCCTCTTCATTAACCATGATTTAGCACGCTACCAGATATCTTTGTAACTGCTGTGATTTAACATTCCTCCACATACCCTCTTCACTTACCATGATTTAGCACTCTTCCCAATATCTCTGTAACTGCTGTGATTTAACATTCCTTTGCATATATCTTTTACCTTTTCAATTCCCGTGATTTAACATTTTCCCTGTATACGCCTTTAGCTATTGTGATTTAACATTCATTCACATACCTGTTCAGCTGCTGTGATTTAGCATTCCTCCACATATCGCTTCATCTTCTGTGATTTAACTTTCCTCCACATCAATTGCAATGATTTAACATTCCATATAATCTATTTGACTGTTGTAATTTATCATTGGTCCAAATACCTCTTCAACGGCTGAGATTTAATATCCTCCCTCATTCCTCCACATACTACTTCAAACTTAGACATAGCTCTGTAATTTTATTACTCTCATATTTACCTTGAGTTTTCCTTGATATACTATTTTTCATGCAGTCAGACCTGTTTTAAGGTGCCATTCGTTATAAAAAACTGCATTAGGGATATACACTTGTTCTTTATCATTAATTCAAGAGGTTTAGTTTCTGGAGACCATTTATTCAGAACAATATGAAAATGCTTCTCTTCATGGCTATGGTTTTTAACGGTGGGTGAGTTTTGTGCTGAAATTGAGAGGTATGTGCTTACAAACCAAGGCATTTCCCTGCTTATACCAGAACTGTAACATGACCAGGGCACCTCCCTGCATCTGCCAGCACCCTAGACTGCCTACTGTGCAAGTGTTAGCTCTGAAGCATAATCTTCAGATGGAGGAGTTTATATGCAACTACTTTTGTTACATCTTGTTATCCTTCAAGTGACAGAGTGTACAGCACCTCTATCTCATACTATCAGACTCAACATACCTGTTAGACAACAGACTGTTAAATGCAGCTGGAGTCTCCCAGGCTCAATTCTAGGCAGTGTCTTATTTAACACATTTATGAATGACCTTCACTCAACAAGCAAACATGCAAAAATCATCCAAAATGTTTATAACTCTACTCCGAACTGTGCTGCTAAAAACTGATATGCTGCAATAACTAACCCAGGATTGTCTTACTTCTACTGAAGCAT